>NC_049201.1:62510729-62545729 GCF_013347855.1 Anguilla anguilla | reverse complement strand
TTACTATGCCGTGAGCATGTACGGCATAAATTTCATTTGAATTTCAAATTTAATAAAGCGGGAGGTTTTTAATCATCTGCAGTTTTATTTGTTTGATATTAACATGCTTATTGACCGGGTCTGTTGACCAGCTTGGTCATTACAGGACAGCGAAAAGTTAATTAAAACGACCACGGATTATTCATCATATCATCTGCCTAACCCATGTCGCCTCCTTTATTACACACTATGATGGATGGGGGGTCAGATTAATTTCTCTGTTTCTTCGATTTGGACAGCAGCTTTTTGGGTGTAATTTACAATGGCCGATCAACTCGAGACATGGCCGAATAAACAAAAAAGGGGAACAGGATGGCTCTTAAACCTAAAACAAAAACAAAACAACAGCTATATCAACGCGGATCACAAGATGTTTCAAAAAGTCATGTTCGATGACGGCCATTGTTTAGGCAACAATTATACATGATATTAGGCCTATGATTATTTTTAAAAAATCTATCGACACGTCAAACAGTATAATTTGAGAGTAGTATAAAGTGGAAAGCGAGAAGCGTATTTATTATTATTATTATTATTATTATTATTATTATTATTATTATTATTATTATTATGTAGTGCTATTGGCTACATAGCCTTCATTCAGCTGTTATGAAAGTTAAAAGGTAAAACATGAAAGACTAGTCCAATGATTTTATTTCAATTTGCCAAACAGCTTGAATATTTAACATATTCTAAAAGCAGCTGCAGAAATTAAGACAGGCTTACAATGGCAAAAACTATAATCTTTTAATTTTCGAAAATTTAACATTGTGCTTACAAATTAAGTGCACAAAAACAAACAGTGGAATTTTAAGGACTTGTAGCGATTTAACTACTTTTCCAAACATCTGTTGCACTTGCAAATGAACGTACACATTCGAAAAGTAAAAATAACATTTTGATTTGAATACAGCACAAATAAAAACCGATAACGTTACCTGCTGTAATTACTACGAGAACAACCCATCAATAATGATTATATTAACCAACATAATCTGACTCCAAACCCTAAACTATATTATGAAGGACACATTAAAGGTCTACCAGGAGCTAGCCTTCTGGATTTTCCCATCACCCCGTGTAACGCTAGGTAAACGCGCCTCCCGACCCCATTACCGTCGTAATAAAATTGAAGTTGAACAATTGTACTTTAGTGTAATGCAAAGCAGAAATTTTAGAGATTAGATGTCTACGTACCGTGTTTTTCTCAGAAGCATTATCGATTAAGCTTCGGCGTGTCCAGTTACAGGAGCATGTAAGCTATAATCTGACGACTGCACAGTATCTCCTCCACACGGTGTACTGCTACAACAGCAGCACATGGAAGATAAATATTACTTTGGGAATTGAGCTTAATTGCGATTAACTGAGGAGCGGCTCGGCCACCTCTGGTGTAATCAAAACATGTGTTCAAGCCCTTCGACAAGGTTTAAAGGAACGTGCGAGACTGAAGAGGTGGCTATTTACCTAAAGATTCACGGATAGGTTGGCATCTGGAGAAGCCCGCAGCCACTTGATGCAGCACACTTTCCTTTGTTGATTGAAAGAACCTTGGCGTTTCAGATTGAGAAAAAATGTGACACAAAGATTGAACTTTCTGCATTGCTTTTTCTATGTAGTTTGGTTTACATGTAAGGGATATACATTTAACTATGCTATAAATACCAATATTGGCCCTTAAGCAGGGGTCACTTTAAACATGTTGGGCCCATACTGTGGCCTGTAATTGTTATATGTTTTGTTTTGTTAAAAATTAGAAACTTCAAATGCGCACCCAATAAAAACACCAATGTTCTCTCCTTATCATCCCAGAGTATAAATTTGCATTTTAAACGGTATATTATTGCTCCACATAGCCTATTTAGCTTACTCCAGGAACCCCAGTAAACCTTGCGAACTAAGAGTTCCTGTAAGTTCAAAAGGTGGCGCGCAGGTTGTTCTTTTCGGTCAGGCCCAACTGTAAGCCCCATTGAACAGATGTCCCAATTTAAAACCTTCTTTTCCCACATGTATGGTCTATATTGCCATCATGAAATCAAGCTTAAAACCTGTCCCACTCATTGCCATAATGGCCGCGTTATTCTGGACCACTGAGCACGAACAAAATGTGTTTAATATCGCGTGCTTTCGAAAAATTCTGCCGAGAGAAAAGAAAAGAAACTAGGCTCTGCACCGGGAAATGGATCGAGAAGATTTTTTCAAATATGGTAATTTACAAAGCAACTCAATAATCCGAAGGGCACTTGTAAAAGCCCTCTGCGACGTAAACTGCACGTAATTACCTGCCACCGCAATTAGCTGATCATGGAGAAATTAGATCGCTCAGCCTAGCATAAAATAATGTGAATAATTGTATAAGAAGAATGGACGAGCCCCCACTCTCCCAGAAGGGTGTTTCTTTTTATCAAGACCTAACACAACACCTCAAAATTTAAACGGAAAGGAAATATATCCTATTTTGTAAGTGGAAGTTTCTTTGTATGGTCACCACTGTAAAGAAAACGCGTGATTTCCTTGTGACCATTTTGTTTTAGGCCTAGTTATAGTTGCTTAATTTTGTATACATAAATGTCTTCTGAAGTTACACAAGTCCGCCATTTACTTCATTTACTACCCTTCATTTGTCTTGTATTTCAGAGTGGTAAATTAAAACAGCATAAACCTATACATTTTCTATAGCATATTCATATTTCAAGGTTTAATTTGGAGGGGAACTAATGAATAAAAAATATAAAAATACTAATATTTTGCGTATATTCCAATTATGACATCACACATTTTGATGGAAACGGAATTTTATCCAAATGTTTGGGTTAAAAATAAATTCTGAATTTTAAAACGAATTTTAAAACTATAAAGCAGCAATTGCTTTCTAGACTACCATATATATATATATAGTACGTTATACATTATACATATTTAATATTACACACACACACACACACACACACACACATATATATATATATATATATATATATATATATATATATAGTAGTGAGAGAGAGGGAGAGATTTTGTTTCTTTTTCCATTTTGTGCTTTTTGTATGCAGTATAGGCTATGGGCTATATCAACTTGAATACAGTGATTAATCGCTGCCCTAAAAAGTTTTTGCCAACACTTCAGATTTGAGGTGATCGTACTAAAAGCAAAAGTTGTTTTCAAGATTTTTAGTGACCGCCCACTTGAGCGACAATTAGGTATCTTGCTTCGCATTTGTATTCCATGTTAAGATTAAGCTCAATTTAAAAAAAATGTACCTGAGAAAAAACACAAGTGCAAATTAATTACTAATTGGACCACTGTGAAACATTAAATCCACGATTTTGTATTTATCACGAATAGGCCTTTTGGTCATGAACAGTCTAACCTAACGATGAGTATTTTCTGAGGATAGATACAAAAAACTGTAGTAGGTGTAGTCTTCAAATCACAGCTGAAACGGTAATATTATAGCCTACTGTATTTACAATAACAAATAACCATTCAATCAATTTTCCTCGGCCAGTACAGGCACAATCATTTTAACATCTCCTTCAAGTTATTCCCCGGTTTGCTCTTATCCCGACGTTTCAATCAGTTGTCCCCGAGGATGTAGTCGTGTTACAGGTCGAGAAGGGCTATAAGCTGCTCTGCATTACAAGTGAGTGTACAGCTTAGAGTAACCTAAATATTTTTGGAAGAAAAGCGAGCACATACTTTGTTTATTTCTTTTAATAGCCTACATGGTGGCTTAAATAAACATATTAAATATATTGTCAATTATTAAATATATTTCCATTCTCAAAGAATAAAACATTACAAGTAGGCTAGTGCTTGAGTCAGTTGAACAGAACGGACATCTTATGTTGCGTATTCTTTTAAAAATTCTACTGTTGATTGCATGTATTACGCTAGTTTTCTGTATTAAAATCCGTTAATAGAGCCTGCCTATGTTCATATGATATTAAATACATGAAACTGAACATTTACCAACAGTTTGTTTTCCAGTTTTACCCCTTATTCGAAGCGTTTAAATCTGTTTTTTTTAGTTTACAGTAACTGCACAGCCTTTTTCCTTGAAGTGGTATAACCTACGTCACCAGGACTTAACAGATGTCCCATCGGTCCCTAGGGTCAGCGCTTTCAGTCAACCTAAATAATTGTCCTGTAGTAAGTCTCAGTTGTAAATTCTTCACAAAAGGCCACTCCGCGTGCAAGCTGGCCAGGGATATGTGGGGGCCACCACAGTAGTGACTTAAGAGAGGTGACTATCAACAGACAGAGGGAGGATTGTAACTAATGCACATGGAGGCATATGCACCAACAGAGGACTGAAAAGACAGCATCTAACTTTTGGATGGAATATTAACCATTTAAGCCTCCCCTTTTTACACTCAGTACTCTTGGTGGGGAGTACAGAATTGGTAGCTACAAACTTATATGTAATGGTGTGATAACATTTAGTCGGTTGCTTAATATGGCGCAGGCATTCTGGTGGATTCTGACAGGGACAAACATCCTGCCATAAGAAAACTGGCATAAGACAACAGCAATACATTTCACTTCAATTTAGACATCGATATGTTTTATATCAAACATGTAACCAATTCCATGCCATAATGTCCGGCCTAATTTTTAGGTGTAACTTTCTTATTTCAGTGCTAAAAAACAGATGCCGGTGTTCTTTTACCACAGTCCCTGCCCCTAGAATGGCAATTATACTGCATTGTCAAAGAAAATAAATTATGAATTATCCTTAAGCAATGAGGCATGATGAAATTCTGCATCTGACTTATCACCACTGGGAAAAAAAAAATTCCTTTTGATATATAGCTAGACTCTATATATAACTTCCCTATTTTACTTGAGTGGTGACTATGATGTTCTTTATCTGCTTTTAGCAATGTACTCTTAACTTTCAGATAAGTAATGCAAATATGGATCAAATTTTTTTATTTATTAAGTCTATTCAATTTAGTTTTTACTATTTACACTGAGTTCTGAGGTGTGATTCTAAAGTACCAGACTATTTTTGTGAATCCCTTTCTGTGGTTTGGAGTTTGCAGGTTTTTTAGTTTTCTACAATGGCTTAGCAGTTTATGATTGCAGCTGGGATCAGTTTGATGGCTAAACTGTGTCATGGTTTAAAAAAAATACGTATCTTAAAAAATAGAATTATTTGATCACAGCTAAGTGAACTTAATGCATAAATGTGATTTTATGCGTGGATCTGTGGAAGTGCCACTTTTTTGACACAAGTGTGACGGCTTAAATGGCTGCTCTGCTCACATCGCGGTTCCATCCGTTTGCCGGGAGGTCGAGTAGAGCAGATGTCCGTCTGCTGTGTAAGCTGCCAAGTGAGTCCGGAGAAATAGTGCCACTGACACAAGAGTCCAAATGGCGCGACAAAGGATGTTCAGGAAGCGTCTCTCCGCCTGGGTGAGCCCCAGAGAGGGCCGCTCTTCTGCCAGAGACAGGGAGAGGCAGGGGGAGCCAGAGTGGGGGCTGGAGCTCCATGTGCTGACTTCTGATGTACAGCACACGCATGGCAGTGCAGAGGATTTTACACCATTATGCACATACAGTACACACACACACAGCCACAAACACATCCTTACACATGCATACATACATGCACGATGTGCATGTAGACACACTCACACATGTTCAAACGCGTACGCACACACACCACCTCTCACACACACGCACATGCGGTCTCTCACACGAACCCTGAAACACTTGAAAACAGGAGCAATCACACATACTCTCAAACACACACATAATGTAGACACAGAGCCCAGACAGACACCCATACACTCTGAGACTCACACACACACACAAACTCTGCATTCACCCACATTCATATGTACACACATGCAACTGTTATACACATGTAAAACACACACAACAGACACCATAGACACAGATACAATTTTAGTGCAGACTGGTTAATGATTGAATACTTTTAAAATTAGCATACTGTTTGAGTCTAAATTCAGTCAAAACTGAACAAAATTACATTTTGAAACATTTTAAAATTTAAACTTGGCAATCATTATTACTCTCAGAATTTTCAGTAACCAAGAAAAAAAGTAAAGTGAATGTCTTATTGGTCACCACAATGTTAACTTTTTGTGGATGCAGGAGTTGTGATTGTTGATAGCAATCATTTCTTACTTATTAAATGTACAATTTGGCTTATTGTGCCTTTCTCTGTCCTGCATTTGCATTTGTAAATAGCAAGTTACATAGACATTTATACATCTTGAGTTATGTAGAGTCTATTTCATCAGTATTCATTTAATGACCAAAATATATAAAAATTTCTTAATCAAATTAATATGCTGTGTAATGTGAATGTAAAGTAAAATACTGTGAAGACTGATGACTAAAGCATATGCTAGGTTTTGGAAGCAGAAACTGTCTTTTGCCCCTGTTACTGTTGAATAAATTGCAATTGTATGCATTCTGAAGGAAAATATTTCAAATGTTAATGGATTTAAGGGGATCTATGTTCAGTAATGCCACACATTTATGTTACAGAACTGTTACAGAACAAAGAAATCTCTGACATAATTTAGTCGGAAAGTCGGATAAGTTGAGTAAGTCTTAAATGTGCTTTAATGCCTCGTGCTAGTCTTTCTCATGATGGCTTAAATGTAGTTTATCGCTCATTGCAAACAGAAAATATCTTCACCCTCATTTTGTAGTGGGCAAGTTTAAAATTCTTTTACTTAGTCTTTTTCATTGTTTCAGCCAAACTGACATTGTATATTAAAATGTGCTCATTTGCTACTCAAGATGATGGACAAATTGCATTGTGGGTAGATTGGGCTCCATTTTAAAAGTAGGTGTACCCTGTCAAATTCTGTATGTTGACAGTATGGGCTTGCTTTGTGTGGGCTGAGAAAGTGATCCAAACATTGGCTATTTTCCGGCCAGTGAGGTTTAAAAATCTTTTAAATTTTATTTATTTAGTATTGAAACATGGGGCTGACAGGCACTTGGACAATCGAAGCACAGGTGTGCAGCACTGCTGTATTGAGGGGGTGCATTGGACCGTAAAGAATGATATAAATGTCTGGTAGATAAAATGGCCAGTTAACAATCTTTTGACTGCCCTAACCTCTGGGCCTTTGTCAGGGATCGATCAGCCAGCTGCCTCTGGAATTGTCAGCCTGGCCCGGAGCCCTTCTGGCTGGTAAATGGAGTGCACTCTAAAACACTCTCATGTCTAAAGTTTTCACTGGGGGTAAAATGCAGAGAAACTGCATTTCAGTGATGAAAACTTAAATCTGATTGGATCGAATGCGTTGTTTTAACATGGAAATCACAAGAATGTGTGCTCCAAATACACATTAAAAAAGCATGTCACAAAATAAGAAATAGTCTCGAATGACCCAAAGGGAATTTGGATCTGATCAGTAAGATCAGTGGTGATAGACCCATCAGGAAAGAGAGGAAGCATCCTTTCTTCATAAGCCTCTGTTTTGCACTGATGTTTGATGGTGATAATATCTGTTTGGAATTTTAAATACTATAGTCAACAGGTACTTGGTATTTATAGTCATTTTAAAGCTTTGAGAACATGTAACCAACATGATGGCTGACATTGTCTCTGCTGCCTTCTTGCACAAGTAGTAAAATTATAGGACATATAAAAATTCCAATGTGACATTAAAGACATATAAATATAATTGAGTACACTTCAACCAAAGAGGAAATGTACTGTAGCATGAGAAATTGATATGAAATCTCATGCTGACAACAAATTTTCTTCCATTTAGAATAACAAATAACAATGACTATAAAGAAACATATCTATTATTCAAAGTCAGCGAATGCGTTGTTAATAACAAATTGTCTTTCAGTGCTATTGATCTGTCTTATAAATGATTTAAAGTACAAGGATAACAATGTGACTCTGACCTATAAACAATATTTCCATGAAAGATTCATATGGGCCCATAAATGGCACTAGATCCAGTCTATTGTGTTGTGTAATTTGCACCGAAAGTAGTTATGAAAGAAAAACAAGCAGGGTAGTAATTCCAAAGAGTGCGCACAGTGGTGAAAAGACATTCAGAGGAAGTAGTTGGCAATGCTGCCGTGGTAACGGTTGCTCCTGGCACCTGCCCTGTCCACTACATGCCCAGGACCAGAACAGCCACAGCTGTCATGCTGGGGATGGGCTGCCCCTGTTCCGCATCACTCTGCCAGTCTTCTTGTCGTCCCATTGTCTGGGCGGGTCATCTCTGACGGGCACGGTTCTGTTCACGTTCCCAGATCAATGAAAGGATCATCACCAGTACTCATTCTATTCTTGGTAGCTTTGTTCTCTGACTTTGTCTCCTCATATTCTCTTTAAACAAATTTTGTTCAGACCTTGGATTGAAGGATTTGTTTTGTAAACAATCTGTATTGTTCGCTTTCATCCAGAACAAGAATTTTCTTGACAACTGAATCTTTTTTCTCAAGCGTTTAAAAGCATTCAGTAAATAATATTAGTTAAAGGAAGAAACTGTAATATGTTTTCTGTGATAGATTATTCAAGAGATGGAGATAGACTTGCAAAAAAGTTTGCCCAAGCAAAATCTTTAGTATGTTAACCAATGATAGTTTTTGTAAGTGCACTTGTTTGTGATAGCATGTAAAAAGAAAACATGTTTGCTGTCAATAACAACTACTGTAGCAACTGTGGTAAAAGTATATGTATCAAGGCATGTCCAATTTATTTACATTCTGAGGGTTTAGGAGCCGAAAATTGCCCTCCCTCATGTGGATTTATATTAGAGTCAGAAAGGTAATGACAAACTTAAACATTCTAAAAGTAGTTTTACTGAGGCTCGTCTCTGCCGTCCGGTCATTTTATTGACACTCTCTGAGAGCAAAGCTCTGCTCTCTGTCAATATGGCCAGCAGTCTCGGAGACAAATACGCCAGGCAGCTACATAAAGTTAAGTACTTGGGATTAGCCCCGGTTTTTGAACTTCCAGTAATTATCCTCTCCAAGGCATTTTGTCCGTCCGGGATAACTGTGGAAGTCTGTGTCTGCCTGTCACTTCTGAAGTGTGGGAGGAGAGAGCAAGCAAGAGGCACAGGAGGAGAAAAAAATGTTTGCCTTCATTGTTAGTTTGATAGCAGAAGGGCAACAGGGGACAAGGATGAACTCTTTTGTTGTTTTTCTGCAACAGCAGAAACTCCAGCCTTAGAGATTGCTGATGATACAATATTCACAGTACTTCAGTAATAACTCCTGTAGCTAAAGGAATGTATCCTATTTTCTTATTTTACTTCTTTAAAGAGTTATGTGTGTGTGTGTGTGCATGCATGCGTACGTGCGTGCGTGTGTGTGTGCTGTGTATGTGTATGTATTATGTGTATATGTTTTAATGAAGCTGGAATAGTTTGAGGAACTATTATCTATACATGCATGATGCACAGACGCAGAATAGATAATGGGTAACGTGTTAATGGGTCACTACTGTATGGTAATACCTAATCTTAGGCTAAATTATTTGTTATTCAGAATGTGTCCCTGAAAAACATACAAGGCACACACTACTGTGCCTTACTTATTATGAGTAGGGTGGCAGTGTAGCATAACAGTTAGGGAACTGGTTTTACAGCATCAGTTTGAATCCCTGGTGGGGCACTATTATTGTACCTTTGAGTAACATACTTAACCTGAAATTTCCGGTAAATATCCAGCTGTATAACTAGGTTGTATGGAAAAAGAATATACTGTACGCTGTGTACGTCACTCTAGAAGAGTGTTTGCTTTAATAAAAATGTCAGAAAGAGAGAATATGGTATGTAAGAATTAATTGCTTTTTAAATAATATAAAGCCAGCTATACGTGCATATAATATTTAATACATAGATTTTATATGTGATGTTAAATTTCATAATCTAATTAAATTATCTGTCATAAATTACTAAATGGAGTGTACCGTACAAATAACTACCCTGCCATTGTGTCCTCCAAGTTGTGTTATCTAACTGATAGACTCACTTCTGAAAGTTTCTTTCTGTGCTCCCTCAGACAATATAAACAGTAGCTGAACAGCAGGAACCAGAATGATTTAATTAGGGTTCAGGCCACCATTTCCCTGAAGAGAAAGTGTCTTTTTCCATTAGGTTTGTTTATCATACAATCTGTAGGCTCCTTTGTCCTTCCCTTCCTTGACTATTGTTTTTAATCAGGCAGCATCCTTCCTCTTTGCTTATAATTTATGCTAAATTGACAGGCATACCGGGCAGGTATCCCAGGAAATCATTATGTCGGAGCCTAGGTCACTAAGCATCACTGTCACCAGGCTTTGAGCTTATGATTATTCTGGGAGAATTTAATTGCTACAGGTCTATATTTTTTAACCCGTCTCTTCTGTGCATATAAAAAGCATTTTCCCCACCCATGCTGTGTGTTTGTGTGTGTGTGTGTGTGGTTTTTTCTGTTTTTGTTGTATTCTTGTTTTATAGCATATTTTTTAAAATAAAGAATCTCATAGTATTGCATCGAAATTGAAAGCACATAATACTTAAATCCATTGCTGATGTAGTTCAGTTGAACGGAAGCCTCAATGTAGACCAAGTAAAAGTTCAGAACTTATGTTAGCGTAACATCCTGAGAGTAGCTTTTCTTTTTTGTGTCTCCTCCACCTCCAGGAATTATTTGATGTCATTTTATTTGATATTAGCCACACTTTATTATTCTTACCTGCAACCAGAGAGCTCAGGAAATCAGCATATCACAGGTGTATCAACAGGTCTCTCACTGTCTCCATAAAATGTTCAAACATGTTCCATTTGTGTCATTCTGTTCTTTTGCTAAATACATAAAGTGTATCTGTCAAACAATAGCCCTTATACACATGATTGGCTTTTTAAATTCATCTGGCACTCTGACATTTCTGGACCAACCAGTTTATGAAAACTTGAAATATAAGTAAGATTATGATTTGTGTGTGTGCGTGCGTGTGTGTGTGTGTGTGTGTGTGTGTGCGTGTGTGTCTGTGAGTACGCGCAGGGTGGGATGGAGTGGGTACAAGGAGGGAGCAGCGACACACATCTAGCCTTGCAATTTAATCACTGTATACCCAGGGAAGTATTGACAGTTGTCCTGTGGAAGCTATTAAAGTTGCTGTCCAAGGTTAAATGAAATTGCAGTTTATCAGGGAAGCATTGAGAAAATAAGGGAATCTGTTCATGGCTGTTGATTAATGTGGAGCGTGATCAACACAAGGGGTTCATTAAGCCATACATCACAGGGGTAATTCAACATGTCATCACGCCTGCTGTCTCTTCCCCTGACACATTGTGAATGTGTGTGTGTGTGTGTGTGTGTGTGCGTGAGTGTGTGTGTGTGTTTGTGTGTGCGTGTGTGTGC
This sequence comes from Anguilla anguilla, assembly GCF_013347855.1. Lineage (NCBI taxonomy): Eukaryota > Metazoa > Chordata > Actinopteri > Anguilliformes > Anguillidae > Anguilla > Anguilla anguilla. The sequence goes on along the minus strand of NC_049201.1, from coordinate 62,534,319 downwards.
ACGTGTGTGTGTGCGTGTGTGCGTGCATGCATACATGTGTGCTTTTGTATGTGCGCGTGTGTGTGTGCATGCATGCACGCATGTGTGCATTTGTGTGTGTGTGTGTATGTGAGAGAGAGAGAGAGAGAGAGAGAGAGACACTCCCTATGGTCATTCTTGTCAGGTGACACAGATTGTATCAGGACAGTGTGAACATGCCCCCATATGTATCTCCATTGTGTTCCACATGGGCCTTTGATTTATTTATTCACTGCATCACTACGATAAGAGCAATGTGGCGGTCTTCACTCCCTACAGACCATGAAGGGGTAGGGTGGGGTATGTTAAAAAGGCATGTGAGAAAAACATTTTTTCAGACACTATATTGTTGATATTTTAATTTTCTTGCAGACATCCATCAGTTTAGTATTGTCTCGTTATATCTGTTTAGAGTAAAAAAAGGACAAAAAAAAATCTGTTCCCAATATTTATTTTTTCTATTATATATATTAGATGCAAGAGCGATCTTTCCTGGTCATTCTCTACCACAGAGTTCTTTTGGTCGCAGCACAAGAAAATCTCACGTCCTCTGCCTTCCTCAGAACCAAATCCTGTTTAACCCTTTTTGCTTGATATCCTTAATTGATTTTTCTCATCCTTTTTTTTCTTCTCCCTGCTGCCAATTGCCTTCAGTGTCCAGCCTCCTAATCATGAGGCTTTTTTGATCTCTTGCAGTTTTTGCAGGCAGCAGACATGCATAAATAAGGGTATGCTAATAAGGCCCAGTTCCTGATGTCATTTATTATCAGGGATTTGTTTACAGGGGGATAATTGATGACGCCAGGGGGACAGCGGAGAGTCGGACATGAATCACAGCCGACGAGTCTCTTGATAAGGAGCTGAAAGTCGGCTGTAATTAAGCAGGGCACTGGAGACCAATTGTTTGTAGAGCGATTTTGCCAGGGCTAATTGACACTAATTGTTTAATCTGATTTTCTTCCCTTCCACACCACGACCAACGTGTGAACAGCAAACTCCTCCGCTCAGTCATCCAGGGAGGTGCATTAATATAGCACTGTATAGTCGGGGGGGAGTGTGGGCATTTTGGAATGTGCCCCCGTGTGTTTAATCAATGCACGTAACGGCAGACATGCACCTCCCTCCCCCTCCCCATCTGTGAGTAGGCAGTGACAAAGACAGGAAAATGAATTGGGGAGACTGACAGACACGCTGTCACAGGCATGAATGAGTCTAGGTTATTGGGTAACACTGTACATTTTGGCATGAAACAGACATAAAAAGTGTTGTTCTTCTTAAAAAAAGGTGTTTTTCTTAATGTAGAAAGACACCTTTGAGGCTATTGCGACCGAGAAAGTCTGGAATACCACATTCTCAGAAATACCAAATTCATCATGAAAGAACAGAGCATTACCAATTTACCAACTTCATTAATGTTGGTAAATTGGTAATGTTCTCCAGACATGTTCAGACCAGAGATGCAAAAATATCTCCTGAAATTAAAAAAAAAAAAAACTGTTGAATAAATCCCACTCTCTATCAATTTATCCGTGTACCAGAACTTGATTTGTCAGAGTAGTTGCGGGGACGATCTCTTTAAGAGTGCTGATTTATGGGATTTTCACTTGGACCTATAAATTAACACAGTAATACCTATTGCCCTTCCTCTCCTCCCAGTCACCCCTCCAAATACAATGAGTGTTAACTGGTGGGGTGCCACACTTGGGCTGATTTAGATGCCGGCGCACATTAAAAAGCATGAAATCCCTGCTCAGTTTTGTGAATTTACCATATTTCCCATGTTACATTGCAGATACGGAGCTCGAGCACCCAGGCTTTTAAACCTATTTCAGGGCTTGGGCTCTATATTCTAATTTGCTGATGCCTCACTGAAGAAATAACATTGGACACACATATACAATCGTGCTGATATAAAGGCTTGCAGCATGCACACTCCCATTTTATATTGCTTTACAGGGCTGTAACTGAGGGGAGACTCCATCTAATCACTGAACTGCTTTGTCATTATCTATGATTAACAAATTAAAGCAACTATTTGATTTCATACTTTGTTCAGAAGAAACCTGATTGAACAAAAATGGAATAATGTATGAATATAAAATGTATAACGTAGGCCTACATGCATTAATCATGTTTAAAGATAAAGCAATACAGTAGCTGTATTGAATACCATCATTGATTGCATGCATACGTGCGTGCATGCATGTACAGTATGTATGTATGTATGTATGTAATCAACCCTTCTTTTTCCTATGTCCCTTTATGCAATAATCAGTTCTAATGTGAACCAAATATTGTGCAATCTGGTGGCTCACCGCAGTATTGTGGAAAATTCTGTTCAGAGAGTTTACCCCATGGAGAGTTTGACTCAGCTTGGCTGAGTGAAAATATCGAAATAATGACAGTATCATCTTTAGCAAACTGTACATGTATCCATTTAGAATCGATTGCTCTACTGAGCCAGGTAGGCCATTATACATTAGGGACCCAGAAGAAGCTAAATCTGCCAAGTCTCCCAACTCAGGCAGCTGTGGAAAGGATATGACTGGAGATGCTAGAAATATGTACAAAATAGTACAGGGATGAAACATATATAATCCTATCAGCCCAAGAACACGGATTAGCAATGAATACTGGCTGAGTTTATTTAGCAATAATTGATGGCTCAGTCACTAGCATGATAACATGGACTGTGACTGGGAACAAAAACATTCAAAACAGAAAAATTAAACAGACCTTGAAAAAAGTTGAAGAATTTTAATGGAAGAATTTAATGGTTTTACTCATTGTTAATTTAAAATGTCAACACATTTTTTCACAGTGTCACTCACTGAAAATAAATAAATAAATAAATAAATAAGAATAATCAATCAGCACAGTGATTCTTTTTCATGTGTAGTCAGAATGACACACACACACACACACAACCAAGTGAAAATGCATCTGGAAAATGTAATTCGCTGCTAGCGATGGTTATCCTATGAAATAGATAATCTTCTATGACTTTAAAAGGAAATTCCCCAATGTTATCGTGGACAGCTTTTGAAGCTTACACTGCCGCACTGTGTTTATCTGAGCAGGTTGAATAATGAACTATAAGAACTCATTAGAGACAAGGGGATAAGGCTTCCCTCTCCATCTGATTAGATCCAGCAAGTCTTGAGTAATGAGATGATGATAGATGAATCCCTACAAATGAACATTAGATCTAACATCATTACATTTAACTGCAATTAAGCTTGTAGCTCTTTTTAATTAACACAAACTATGGCAGGATATTAACGATTATTACACGAGGTTATGAAAACAGCAGAGTGCACACCGTACCGTCGCCATGGCCAGGCCGTGCATATGCAGGGTATCTATTGGACACCTGTGGTCGTAAGCAGGCACAGCTGTGGGGAGATTCGGTTATGGCCCCTGAACTGTATTAGGGCTGGAGCTGGTCCGCCCCCTTAGAAACCTCAGCTTGAGGTCAGCCGCATTAGGTCCTTTTACATCCTAGCAATGGGCCTGTGGCTTTCCTCTTTGTACACGGACACGCACAGGTCCGCCATTAGCCCGGAATGACTCCCCTTAGCACAGAGCAGATTTCCCAGTGCTTTTCCCCAGCAGGTGTGTTTTGTGTGCCTGCTTCTCACCATGTTAGGGACCCTAATCTAATGATCTCTGCATCCTATCCCACAATCCAGAGCAGACTCCCATAAAGCTCTGTGCACCTATAACTCAGTACTGTGTACATCTTCTTTCTCAGTAAATATTATCTATTAAGGCTAGAATTTAAACCTCAAATTTAAACTTCAGGCAATCTATGCTTTAGTAATTTGGATATAGTCAGAAGTTTAAAGCTGGTGTTTTCGAATACTTACTCCACCCCAGATTTTGTTCTGTTCAGTTCTGCTCCTTGATGTTATACACCATTGCAGCTACCCTCTTTATAATGCGTCTATCCAGGGACACAAACTGGTGATTAAATGAAGGGGAGGGAGTTTATTTTGCCTTTAATTGGTATGACGGTATCTTAATAGAACTGTTTTTTGTTGTTGGCCATGAGAAGTGGTAAAGGATGACTATTTGAGCTTGGGACATTTCAAAGATTAAAATATTATTCATTTGTTAAAATGTTTTATTTATGTTTGCAGCAGTGGTTTAACAGGTTAACGCAATTTGTGTGTGTGTGTAGTCTCATTTAGTTTTGGTTTTAGAATGCTTTCTGTTAATACTGCTCTTTTGTTGTTAATTTTGATGATGTAGAAACCGCTAACACAGTGATCATGTCTGAAACAGTATTAGTTCCGGCAAACTTTTACCTGAAGTGTATGCATCTCAAATTGGCTGATTTTATTGGAGGCCGTTTTAGTGCTGCATTAAGCGTTATTTGCATTTCAATTAACATTTATCTTGTCCGTGTCTGTTTTCAATGAAGTTTTCTGATTTATCGAGGAAGACTGCCTTTACTTTGTGCTGATAATTGGATGCTATTGAAAGGATGAGTTTCATTGATTTTGTCAATGACCGCGAGCATTAACGGACCAAACCTTAGAGTGTCGGCTAGGTCTGTGTGGAGCCAGGATCAATGCCTGTGAATCTTCCCTCTTGGGTTTTTTTTATTTACTTTAGTCTCCATTGATTGAAACGCGCGATAGTTCAGGCCGTTTTTGTCACTTTGATGCAAACTTTCATTATTTCTCTGTGCGACTGTCTTTATTTTCAGCAACAATTCAGTAAATACCCTCCTTCCCCCCATTTACATAATGAGGGGAATCGCTTTGACCTGTCTTATGGGGTCAGCCATGGACCGCAGTCTCTGAGATTGCTGCTCGCTCAAAGGAAAGCAAGAAAATATAATGGTACATGGTTGAAATAATGGATGATTGATTGCAAATGATTTTGTGAGAAGCACAATAGAAAATAGCAAACAAATACATATTGTCACCAAGTTTTGTAAAGTGAAATGGATTGTGGGTGAATAAATGTGATTATCAGACCAATTCCTTGTGGAAATGCAAGGTGTGAATATTGATGGTTTATTAGGAATGCAACACTCATGCATGTGTGTCTGGGTTTTGTTTATATTGTCCTTACCTTTTTTGTATTCAGCTGATGTTCCCTTTCTGATTTGGCGCTTGTATTGACTAAACAGAAAATCTCCCTTTTTCATCCTTTTTTCAATGTATTACTTGACTTCAAACGGATAACCTGTGGAATCTGCCTTGTAGTTACTGCCTCTCCCAATTCATATTACGATATAGCATATGTACTTCGTGGACATTGGGTAGGCCTGCTTTTGCCCTGCTTATTTCCTGCGGAGTTGGGAGAAAGGTCATCGTCGTGTCCTAGTGGGATTGTCCCGACTGAATGTAATCAGGAAACACTTGTTATTCTGGGGAGGTGCATTTTCTTTTATTTGCTGGTCGAGAAGTTAATTTCCCTAGTGACCTTTGTGTAATAAAATAGTATTATCTGTTTCAGGAGGGACCAGGAGGGAGCAAATTAGCTTTCCGACAGCGCGTTGTCACCGAGGTGATCAGCCCTTATAAGTTTATTTGCTTTAATTAGATTAACAGTGCAGGGCAGACAAGAGGCTGTCTGGGAGGAACAGTATGCTTGAAGAACTGAAATGGTCCTAATGGCATTATGTATTGTGACACAAGGGCAGGGCGTTTGCACTGTTTTGCATTTCAGGGATCATATTCTTATTAATTTAGACGATTTTAGTTTCGCATTCCAGTTCCACAACCGTTTTTTTCTGTCAGGAGTTATGAAGAACCAAATTTTATTGTCATCTTGAAAAAAAGATTTTATTTGCATCTTGTTAGTGACGTATAAAAAGAACCGAAACTAAATGCAACTGGGTATTGACTGGGTAAATGAAACTAAGACTGGGTACTCATTGGCATGTTTTGAGGTATAGTGTTGTCATAGAGCTTGTATTGAATCTCATATGCTTGAAAACATTTTTTTTTTTAACCGGACTGGGAGCATTAAGTCTGGGCTTCCCGGCCAAAGCATTCAGAGCACACATCCATTACTTGGAGAGAAGAATCTGGTGACTAAAGAAGTTATTGTGACCGTTTCTCACACCTAGACACGAACATATGCCATTTGATACCCTAGAATTTGTTTCAGCAATTCTTTTTTGTTAATCCTTTCCCCGTGTTCCAGTGAATTAAGTGTTGTTTAAAAGAAATCTCTGGTATTCCATTGTGTCAGGTAAAGCTTTGCGGTCGACAATAATCTGTCAGCATGGCACAAATGACCTATTAGGTTTTTCTTTTTTTTTTGGTTTTCTTTTCTTTTTACCCTGATGTGCAAAGCAAAATTATGACATCATCCATTTTTAACTCCTTTTAAGTTCTGTTTTTTCACTGACTGGGCCATGCTATAAGAATATCTTAAAACAAGAACTGGGAAAACTGGGAACATCCAATAATAATAATAAATTAGGACACAAGAAAAATGCCATTAAAAGGTCTTGCACAACTGGCAACAGACCATAACTTTGGTGAAGAATAAACTTGGGCTAAGAATCTCCATGTCATTAGTCTCTCTCTCTCTCTCTCTCTTTCTCTCTCTCTCACTCTGTTTCCCTCTCTATCTCTATCTCTCTTTCTTGTTCTCTCTGCCACTCTTTCTCTCCTTCTCTATCTCTCTCTCTCTCTCCTTTCTTCTTCTCTCCAGTGCAGGCCGTGAGGGTGAGCACCAGGGCTGGAGGCCAGGAGGGAAGCCCAATGCATTGCTGACCCCAGGAATCTCCTTTATTATCTGCCCTTTGTGCGCGTCCTCCTCGGCTGACCTGTCAGATCATTGAGGCCCCGTCACAGCCACCTACATTATATCCTGTGTAGGCAGGACATTCATGCTTTTAGGGGTTTTTGTAGCCCCCCATTGTCATTCACGCACTGCTGAGAGCTGGGGCCGAGGATGTGAGAAAGCTGGCCCCGGCATTGTGTCCCTCTCCGCTCTTTACCAGCTCCACGGGGGACTTCCTTTTTAATGTCGGGGTAATCCGAGGGCCCGGGACCTGGCCACAGGCGAGCAGGGGTGGGGAGTTTGGTGGGCAGGGGCTTAAATCTGCCCTAATGGTGGGTTAATGTATCGCCGCGGTCCTGCCCGGTGATCTGCGAGCTCACAGGTTTCAGCCACAGGGATGTGCTGTACGCACGCGGAGAGAACGGCAGAATTTACGAGCTCGGCCAATGCCCTGATGCAGGGACGCAGTCTTTTCATGGGGTGCTTTAGGGTGTTTTGTCCTTAAATTCGACTAATGAACTTACCTAAACATTGCTGTCTTTTACTATGCATCATCTGCAGTATTTGGTATATAACACCCAGACTACTGTGTCTGTGAATACAGTTATGAGGGAAAAGCAACAGGGCTTAATATCCTCATATATCCAGTATACAGATGAATACTTGAACAATGTTTAAATATCCTGTTCATAGTACAATGCTTCACTTGGGAATTTAATCTGCAGCCTATTGTTGAAGGCCAGACATTTAACTGCTCCACAAAGCCACTGTAGGTACATATATGTTTGTTTGCTGGGAGTAGAGGTGGTAATAAGAGTTTAGTTAAATTGAGGTCAGCATTGTTGTGTGGCTAGTTTTATGCTTTCCTACAGATTGTGCTTTTAAACATGAAATTGCAAAGCACGCTTGCTGCGAAGTATATTGAGCTAAAAGGTCAAAGGTTACAGCGTATGCATGCACAGTATTGACATCCTGAAGTGAATTCTGTACAGGTCACGGCGTAAGCAGCACGGCGCGATGTCTGTGTGTGGCGTGAAGGCGGAATTTCCCTGAGACGGCCGCGATGGTTGTCACAGTGGGACCTGCTGCTGATGTTAGGGATGTCAGGAGCATGCTGGGATAATCTCATTAAGCGTGACTCCTCCGGCATGTTTCCCAGCAAGGGAGAGCAGAGCTTTATGAGGAGCTGACGTACCACACGCAAACTGCTCCTGTATCCTGAGACGTGGACACACCAAGGGCGGGTTAATGGCCTGACAGGGTCTGGCTTTAGTACGGCACAATCTCTAAACGTTTGCTCAGGTTCAATCAACATTCACCATTTTATTTACTGATAAATGTCAGTTTTCTCCGCAGACAGTACAGCAGGTTATTTTGGGGGGTATGTGAAGTCATTTATGAGCGTGGTAGCAGTTGTTATTTTTCCTGCTCAAAGGACATCATTTTTGCTTTCATCTCAGCATTTTTCGATGCTAAAACAAAATGTGTCTGGTTTTATTCTTCTCATTAGTAGGGCTGATAAAACAAACACCGAAATGCAGACATTTAAGCAATTAATTCTCAGTCATTTTATTTATTTTTACCTTTTTTGATTGTACAAAGTATTTCCAAATTTTACATGAATTCTCCCAGTTTCTCCTGGAACTTCTAACACATGCAAAAACTCAAGTTACAGTGAAGCAAGAATCATCTGCTTTTTGCCGGCAAAAGTTTATGATCTTAAAACTTTTTGAGCTGGGCAGACAGGAGCTTCAGCAGCAATTATATCTTTTTTTAGGTCACTTGGACTAAACAGTAATTTTCTTTGAATGTGCTGCTTGCGAGATGAAAGCAGGAGTTGGTCTCTTCACGTGTAGGAGGATCTGTTTACAGGAGTTGACAGCTACATGTGGTGGTACAAAGCTCAGTCATTAGTTAAAAAAAGAAAAATAAGAAAAAGCAAATTGCACTTAAAGCTCTACCCACATTGTTATGACAGTCCCTGTCTCCTATTAAATGATGTAATTCATTGTGCATGTTTTTTCACTTTAGTGTAAAACAAACAGATTCGATCATGTCGCATGACTGGCACAAAACATATACATTAATTACTCGGTGTGTGGTTTGCACTCGGAACTGGTTTTAGTAATCAATTACAGCCTCACATTTTTAGAAGAAAGTAGCCATCTTTGCTGGATGTAGAGAAATGCTCCACCGTTGAGGTCCTTGTCAATCAATCAAAATAAGTCTTTATCTTTAGACACATCATCGCAGCAGTTAAAGCAAACAAAAACCTATTAGTGATTCTGAGCAGAACGAAAATACAGAAGGAGGAGGTTAAAGCAAAATAGCAATGACTAACAAAGAGCAATCCATTGCAAAGCTGCAATCAGCAGCTAAAGATCAGCTGTCAGGATGTGTTATATGCCACCATTTCTATATGAATAACATCTTAGAAAATAAACAATTGTGGATAATTATTTACAGACGCAGGTGCGCACACACATGCATACACACATATGCACTCACGCGCACACACACACACATACACACAAACACACACACTCACACACACACACACACACACACACATATGCACTCACGCACATGCACACACAGACACACACATACACACACACACTCACACACACATACACACATGCATATATTGTTCCTAAGTTACATTACATTATATTCAGTTCCAATGTCATAATTATCTTTACAAAACAGAACAATGAAAATTATTGAGCCGTAATAATTTATCCTTTGACCATCTTATTCGTATGTAACTAACAGCAGCCATAATAATCACTGCCTTTAGAAAATACAGTCAAAAGAATCCCACTCTTTGCTGCAATAAAAAATATGTGTTATGGATCCTGGATGTTACATTTTTAATATCAGTGTGTGCCTAAGCAATGCTGATATAAAATAATATGTTTAAATATACAATAAGGAAATCAACATTCTCTTAAATTGGTTTCTGAAAGTGCATTATGATGAGAATCTGCAGCTTTGCACAACCTGTCCTCTCAGGTCACACTGTAGTACTTGAAACAGGTTCATTTGCTTTAGGTATGCTATGTGGAGTGGTTTGGTAATTTTCCAGAGCTTCAAATTCAGATTCCACCTTGTCCATCAGCCACAGTAAAACATACCTAATTATGGATCCAATCTCCCTTCCTCGTTAACTGTTCTCCGGGGAATTCCAAACAACCTCTCACCTCAGGCAGCGCTATCAAAACATTGTAGAAATGTCAGTTCAATGGGACCGCGAAATGCAAACAGCACTCAGCACACAGAGAATCCTGACTAAAACCACTGCCAAATCTACAGAGCATCCACCAGATGAAGACTAGTGCCAGAGCTACCAATGTACATCGTGTCCATTTAGCAGACAGGCTATTTTTATTAGATTCAAACAATGATTTGCAAATCGTCAAGCAGTCACCATTATTTTTAGGCGGTCACAGGCCTGCAACACATGCACATCAAAATACGGGTGATCCTTATGTGTTGACACAGCCAGCCAAATTAAGATAAAATGGAATTAAACTAGAATATTAAAGTATTTATTGTGAAGATACATTTCTGATGTAATTATGTCATAACATCAACCCTCATATGAAATGCTGCCTTAAATTGCCTTGGTGGTTGCTAATTTATTGTTTTGTTGCCCCTGTCTCTAATACATTATCTTTTTGTTCTTTTACTTTCTTCTCGGTTTATGTATGTAAATATTAATTCAAACTGTCCTGAACTTCATGACTTCACAGTGATTCATTAAATTAATCATAATGCTATACTATAGAAAGAAGGAAGGGAGTAAAAATAAAGAAAATACATTCTCATGCCAGTCTGTAAATTTAAATTACTACAGACATCTTAGAAGCCAGACTCAGTGAGGCTGAGATCTTTTTTATTAAGCTAAATACAATGTAAAATCAGTTTGAAAATATGTCCTGATGGTTCAGACAAATGCCAAAACAGAATCAGAACATTGGACTGATAAAATTATGGTTCTAGTGAAGCTCACCAGAAGATATTTTGTTGTAACCCAGACTGATTTCATTAATAGATGCAATGAGGTGTCAAATCCCATTGACAGCTGGAATGAAGCTTCATTTAGCCTGGCCTGGTCTGCCTTTCTTTGTCCACTACTATGCAGGAGCTGTATACCTCCAGAAGTAAAAATCCTACTAAGAACACTTGAGAATTCTGATCCAGGGGAAGCAGGGCACTGGGCTGAAAGCAGATGAGAGATGAGAGGAATCAGAGAGTAGAGCACCAAAAACAAATGCTCAATGCACCCATTTAACAAAAGACCTGAAGGGCCTGGCACTGACATGCCAGCCAAACAACTATGCCACACGCCCTCAGAGAAACAATATTTTATATTCCTGATTTAATCAGTCTTTTCGCTCCCCCAGCCTGAAATCACACGCACACGCATGCACGCACACACACACGCTTATGTTAGAAAAAGATACATGTTTGTTTGGCCTGTCACTCCGTCCGGTGGTCTGTGGCCTTCCAAGGATTCCATATCTCAGGGGGATTTCGAGGAAAGTCATTTCAGTTGGAAATCTTCCTCGGCAGAGCGCGGCACTTCATCAAGGGTGAAGACTCCCTGGCTATCAGCGATGTATCTGTCCGTCTGATAAAGCCCTCACCCTAGTCCCTGCACTGGAACTTCCCATCATAAATAAAGCCCTGTAGAAAGGGGGCCTTTGTCACTGTTTATCTGCCTGGTCTTTCTTCCTCGCCCTTGATTTCCTCTTCAGAAAATTGATGCACCCTTAAATTGAAGCGGGGGGACTTGACAGGTAATGGTTAGCGTGATAACTGCTCAGATTTCATCAGCCAGCGTTTTTTTTTTCTTTTTTTTATCTGTGGGTGCAATTGTAGGAACTTTCAGCTAGATTACCTGTCAGCTAGTGCATCAGATAAAAAAGACGTGCTGCGTAGATGCTGGCACTGTCAGCACTGATAGGGAGAGAAGAGGCCCGGGGTGGGAGTGGAGCAGTGCACAGAAAATCAGGAACGGGATTTTATCTCTGGATATCAGGCTTTTATTATCTGGATAAAGGTGTCTGCCAAATAAATACATAAATGAATAATATCACCAAATACTGCTATGAAATAGCTCTCCTTTGAGTGGTGAATGTTATATTTATTTCTATGATTTTACCTCTTTTCGTTTCAATGGCAGGAGCCATGCTAGATCTTAAATTTGGTGAGAAAGTACCGTATTTGAAATGTATTTCCAGGTCCGTCTTCTGCAGAACAATTATTTATCACTGTGGCTTTTCATGATGGCAAAACTGTTTTTAGGTTCTTTTAATATTTGGATGAATTTTTAGTATGATTATTTGAACATACAATTCAGTTATGTGATATGTATGCTTCAACTAAGATTTTTGATGGATTTTGATAGAAGTAAATGTGAATAAATTATTCTGCTCGTTGATGCATTTGCTGTTTTTTCCACGACGTGCAGGAACTGCCACCATGGGCTATGCATGGCAAATTGTGGTCACTCACTCACTCACTCACTCACTCACGGACGACCTGTGGGACGCATGCGCAGGTGGTGCTTCATTTAGTAGGACGCATGCGCAGGTGCATCTCCCAAAATCACCACTTTGAACGCCACGACATTTTTAAGCACAGCTTTTTCGCCTAACATTACTTTAGCTAACCCTACCATGTTAGTGTTTCGCCTACTTTAGTTAACCTACTTAGTGTGTACCACCAATACAGACACACAGAGGACAACAAATAACGTTACAGCGGTGAGGACATGCCATAGCTAGCTAGCTATATAGTTAGCCAAGTTTTACTTATGCCACTTTGTACAGGTGCGCCGTGGGTCTGCACGGTTTGGTGCTTGTTAGATCTACATTTAAGAATCATTCTGTAAATGCAAGTGTACTAAACTATAATAATTACATTTCTTAAATTTGATATTTCAGTTTTTCAAAATAAAGAATTTATCATTTTAATTTCTTGGGAACTTTCTGTTGTTGAAATTACATGAGTGAAAACCTTGTGTCCTCACTGACATGAAATAAATAGCCTTTTTTACAGTTTGTCAGAATTCCACCAGACTTTGCTGTGTGAGTAGGCAAGAACTCGATTTTTGTGGCATGCTTAAAATGACAGCTAAAATAGTGTTGCTCGGTTGCCATGGCAGCAAGGACAGGGTAGGTGCAGTAAAGCAAGCTGGACTGACGTGCAGGACCGCTGCTGTGCCCACAGGGGACCCCTTTGTAACTTGATGCAAAAATTGAAAGGTGTCTGAACGGTTATTATTGGCTCTTTGCTTGCTCTTTGTGTTTTGATGATGAGGTTTCATGTGTGCACTGAGGCAGAACAAGGAAAGTGACAGGTAGGGGTCAGATGTATTTTAGGAAGTAGTGCAGCCAGTACTGTGTGTTCATGAAACATTAAAAAGTGTTTATATAAAAAAACATTAAAAAGGTGTAAAAGTGACATTTCATTATTCAAACAAAAATGTAATAAATTGTACCTTTCAGGTCATAGCTTAGTTGTCCTTGTGTAAGCATCTGAACAGTGTACATATATATATATTTTAAAATTATTATTATTCTTCATTTATTACTATTTTTATTTTATTTTATTTTTCTAATGTTACTGTTTCGTATTATTTTGTCTGTTTGTTTGATTTTATGTCTTACTATACAATCTTGTATGTATTGTATGTATTTTATGTTCGGACCCCAGGAAGATTAGCTGCACACTGTGTATTGCTAATGGGGATCCTAAATAAATAAATTGTTGTATTGCTTAAATTCAGTCTCAATATTATCCTTTCATTTGATTTCAAAATAAAGACAGAACATATATGAGAACAAAAAGAATACAGTTGCATATAGAAAAGACACGAAAAATCGAACTAAATCGAGAATGTTCTACTATATCACTTCAGGAATCAGGAAATGCAAGCTGAAGAATGAACAGGTATTATGGTGAAGGAAATAATCAGAGGTATTCAAGATTCATTATGGGAAAGAACTTAATGAGCCGTTAATAATCCGCAGATTAGAAAAGCTGAAATGCAGTTTCGGGCTCTGTCCTCAGGAAACCTCTATGGTACCGTGCAGTTCTGAAGTTAGCGTGCAGCCCGCTCCTCCCGGGGACACTGGGATAAAGAGGAAGTTGGGTTTGTTTGTGGAGCATGCTCAGTGACAAATATGGACCGCTTGCTGAAGAGAAGTTGTCTGTCACCTGTGACCCAGTGGGCGGCTGGCGTGAAACTTTTTTCGAGTTGGTCTTGAGCAGGAACTTTTGATACGCTGAGTGATGCGAAGCAGAAATAACAGGACGCAGATCCTGTCTTTTATTCTGTCTACGTCGCCATAATTGATAGAGCTTAAATCTTTGGCAGATGCATCGCTGCAAATTTTTTTCCTTCTTTTTTTGGCGCCTATTAATGCATTATAAACACCCTGTTTGAGTCACATAAAACATGTCACATTTTTGACAGCGAGATTTGCTGAGGAGGGAAACAGCTGTGTGGGCCTTACAATGCATTAAGTATTTTATTCCTTTTAGATAGTTAAATTGTGCATGAAATGTTGCTGGCGCCGGGTTCTCCGTAGCTGGAGTGATTAGGGAACATCTGTTACATTGGGAGAAATCCGTGTCTCTCCTAATTAGCTGTCAGGCTGAAGCACGTCCTGCCTGATGGTGCCGGGAACCGCCACAGGTTCCTTTCCCCGTCCCGTCACCTGCCCGTCCCCTTCTGCTCCCTCCCCCATGCTCCCTCTCTCTCTGTCTCTCTCTCTCTCTCTCTCTCCCCACCTCGCCCTCCCTCTTTCTCTCTCTCCCTCTCCCTCTCCCTCCAAGTCATCAGCTGTAATTAGAGACCAGGCTGGATACAAAGGCTCAGGCTGGTGTCGGCCCCCGCGCCCATCTGTACACCCCCCACCATCGCCGTCGTTTCCCTCTTAAACGGCAGAGGCTTCCAAAACCCAGCCTGGTCAGTACCGCAGGCGCTCTGTCACCCCCTCCATCACATCCCAGGATGTGAAATATCCTAGCCTTATTCCACCAGTCTCCGCCCCTGTCCCAACCCCACTTGAAAGGAAAGGAAATCCATAGCGACTAGGGCAATTTGTCTTGCTTTAATAAGGCTCTATCCCCAGTAAATATTAAGTACGCCTCAGACAGGAAGGATTGTCAGACGACAGCGTTATCAAGTATTGACAAAAAGGCAAGTTTTGAGGGATGAAACTAGATTGCCTGGGAGCTTGAAAGAAAAATTAAGTGGAAATGGCCACGAGAGCTCTGAATTCATTAATTTATCTGTTGTGTTGGTTTGTTTGTTTGTGTGTTTAATTACACTTCTGCTATGGATTTGTCATTTGTAGGATTGACTGTGGGCAGGGCTGGTATAGTGTCAGAGGGGTTGCTTTCACTGAAGGATTTCAATCATTTTTTAAAGTACCACTCTCTAAGTGTTAGGTTTACACTTGAGGTTTTGCTGGACGATGAACTACAAACGACTTTGTGACGTTATACATATGTCACAGGCCTGATCTGTACCATTATAGCTACAATATACAGTGCAAAGTGTCCACCAGTTCAGGGGTTACACCTCAACAAATGTGTCATTCCTACGTATGTACAACTCATCAAAAATAATTTAAAAATATGTCCTCTGCAATATATTATTATACCACTATATTAAAATATTGCCAAATTACTTTTTGTCAATATCAAAATATATACTTTATTATACAGTAAAATACAATTACGAATACTTTTTTAATAACCTCTTCCCAAATACAGCATATCTTTGCAGTCTCTCCATTGTTGTGTTTCTCATTGTTGTCTTTCTCCTCTTAGTTAGCATTTTAGATTTTATCATCTTAAATGAGTCTCTATGGAAATCATCGACTTAGAATAAAATGACTGTACGCAGCAAGTACAAAACAAGTCAGTTCCTGTGTTCTCCCATAGAGTTACTAGATCCAGTGTCCAGGAGGTTGTTTACTATCTTTTTAGTCAAGAAGAATAAGAATGGCCCATGTCAGCACAGTGCTGGTTTGGTAAAAGCAGGCTAGGGACAGACTTAGAAAGTTGCATCAAATAATTAAACGAGCTCCATCTGAAATAAGCTAATGTTACAAGGACTATCTCAAGG
The DNA here is from genome assembly GCF_013347855.1 of Anguilla anguilla. Taxonomy (NCBI): domain Eukaryota; kingdom Metazoa; phylum Chordata; class Actinopteri; order Anguilliformes; family Anguillidae; genus Anguilla; species Anguilla anguilla. Next base: position 62,518,397 of record NC_049201.1, on the reverse strand, counting down.
ACTATTAACTATGTTAGTTTACTTGTGAATGTACAGAACGGACTGCACATTTGTCCAAACTGCTGTGCAACATAGTCTTGTCAAGCTGAGCTTTGCACTAACAGTTCAATGTTCAGTTAAAATATGATCAGTTAAAATCTACATAATTTAACAAGGATACATACAAGTATAGCTATTATTTTCCATGTACATTAGCAAATTGCATGCTGGACAATTAATTTTTGATGCTTGTTTTCACTTTGCTGATGTGCCTACAGAATGTGTCTATGCATCCTCCATTCAAATGCATGTGTTGCACTGACGCCCAGGCACCACAGAGAAAAACAAACTGATCTGTGTCAGCCAAGCCCAGCAAGGCTCCAGCATGGCTTGGCTCAGCGTGGCCACATTTGAGAAAAAATGGTATAAGTAGATTGCTTTATTCAGTGAAAACACAGTTATCACAGCAGATCTATTTGTTGCCATAATTGGCTCTCTTATCCTGGCCCCCACTGACTGCTGATCTGTGCTCATGTTTGAACTGAACTGCTGATCAATATTCTTTTATTGATATCTGCCAAGGTCAAAAGAACTCATTTTGCATACTTTTCTCCTCAGTCCTCATTTACAGTAAATTATTTTTTTCCACCATGTGTTTCTCCCTAGTACGTTGTGGATAGTGTCATTTATTTTGAACCCTTTTTTGTATTTGTATATCCAATAGACTTCATATTATTAATCTGAACATACTGAGAGTGTAATACACATCTCTATCTCTGATTGTTATTTGTTGGATGTTGGTACTAGGGGTGTGATATTTTCTGATTTTCTCTACACAATGACAAGCTGATTTGTCCATGCAATTACTTGAGTCTTGAGTCTTGAGTCTTGGGGGGGAGGGGGGGCATTGCCTAAAGCCCATTTTACAGCAGAAGACCTGCTAAGAGGCATCACTGAGCATTTTCTCCAGCTTTGCTTCACATGGAATACCAAGACAGGAATGAGTGAATGAGGACCCAACAGCTACCCGTCTCCCTTCCAATAATTATCAGGGTTTAGTAGACTGATAGGTAACAAACCTTGTGTGCTAGATGTTTTATTTAGCATTAAGCCAATAGTTTTGTGTCTATCGTGTGCACTGCAATCAAGGGGATGAAGGACAACAACAATAAAATATGAGGCATTGTTAAAAATAAATGTGCTGCATGAAGTTAACCATTGCTTACACTTGATAATGGTTCCCAACCAAAACAATTGAAAAAGAGAGAGGGTGACAATTAAGACCACAAATGCATGATGCTCACAGGAGAAAATGTCTCCCGCACAATGTGTAATCTATTCTTGTGAGCAGCACCTGTGTAAGGAACTTGCTCTGGCCTATAAAGAACAAATATGAGCCATTGATGATCAAATTGTATTCTGACATCAGTTTGCCATTTTTTTGAATTACTTTCATAATTGCAAGGCCGATTTAGCCTAAAGATAGTAGCCTAGATTGTATTCATGCTGTTAGTCTTGCGTTCAATAAGCCAATTGCTTTAAAAGGCAGTACATTTATTAATCATTAGATTAAAGTGCCTTTAAATGAATTCTCATTCGTTTCAAATCATTAAATGCAAAAACAGTGTTTCATTTTAGGCCGAGAAAATAACAAACTCATGTAAAAAGGTAGATTGTATGTTATATTTTGTGTTTTTTATTCACAAGATAATTAGTCATTCGCTAATTTAATGGAACATCATTTTGTAATTTTAGGTTTTAGGGTTCAAATTATGGTTAGGGTTAGTATCATGAAAACAGTAAGTGTTCGGGTGGAGGCAAGATTAGGGATTCGTTTTCAGGAGCTTGGGAAAAGGTACAGCAGGTCAAAGGTTAGTCTTTGATTTTGAATGATCCAAAATTCATCAGCAGTTTTTATACATAACCCCTCCCCCCTTTCAGGGCACCATCATGTTGGGGATATATTAATAATAATGCAAATGAAAGTAATCATTTTTAGTACTTTGCCACATATCTTTTGCATGCTTTGACTGCTTGAAGTCTGTGACCCAAAGACAATTCCAGGTGCGGGGTATCTTCTCTGGTGATGCACTGCCAGGCCAGTACTGCAGCTATCTTCAGCTCCTGATTTTTTTGGGTCAAGTTGCCTTACGTTTTCTCTTCAGCATATGAAACACATGTTCCACTGGATTCAAATCGGGACCCACATACGGCCTTCATGCCTGAATCTACAATTTGATTCATATTTCTAGTAAATAGTGTGTATTGTGTTTGCATTTAGTATTAATTTAAGATCAGTGAGACTGTAAGAAAATCTGACTGCAGATGGGACAGAGGGCTTGAAAAATTGTATGATCTGCATAAAAATGAAATTTTAAGTGCTTTATTATTAAGCAAATTATTTATTTAAATAGTAAACAGGCGCAGCCCCAATACTGACCCTTGTGGAACTCCTTTATATACATTAAGGTAATCTGATAATACGCCATCTACTGTCACCACTACAAACTCCCATAGAGATAGATCCTAACCCATGTCAAGACAGAGCAATCAAGACCAATTTACATTAAACTATCAAGGAGGAGTGTATGATCAACTGTATCAAAGGCTTTACTTAAGTCAATAAATAAATCTGCACAGTACTTTTTGTTGTCAAGAGATATGATGATGTCATTTGGAACTAATTTTGCAGCAGGAATTGTGCTATATCCTGGTCTAAATCCAGACTGATATGCACTTGGAATAAAATTATCATTAAAAAATTATCTCAGCTGGCACTAATAAGATGCTCCAGTATCTTGGCTAAATATGATAGCTCAGAGACTGGCTTATAATTATTTAACTCACAAGCACCACCACCTTTATGCTACGGCGTCACTACTGCTGTCTTCCAAACTATAAATGCATTTCCCATCGATAAGGTCAAAATAAAATAAAACATTTATGTAAGGGGATAAAAAATGAAAGGTGCCCAAATACCATAGAAGTCAAGCTAATGTTGCTTTTGACTCCAAATAATTACGTAATAAATCAGTGGGCAAATATACATAAACACCTATGTGCCTCACATGCACACAAGTGATGTTGGCAGTTTTTATTTGTTTTTGTACATTGTTGTGTGTTGTAGTTTTCATTCCAATTTTCCAATTACATTTTTTCAGAGTAATTAAGAGTCTGCTGGCAAATACTTGTTTTCTTAAGCAATGGTTTGCATGCCTAGTCGGTACACCACTTTTGTATAATATGATGAACTGTGAGTACTACATATGGGTCTCTGCCAATGGGTGAGATGTTTAAATATAGCCTAATTATCTAGAGCCCCTTATATGTTTGGCTGTACAATGGCCTTGAGCTGCACACATTTGGCAACAATTTTTGTAACAAGTTTTGTAGCTTCTCTTGGCCACCTTGACCTATATTTTAGTGTCACTCTTCCTGACATTAGTTCCAAATGTGAAAATAGTTTTAAAAACAATAAAGGGACAATGGTTATCCCAATATATGTGAGCTTTGTTGACAAAATAATACAATAATATTGTAAAACACATTTTACATGACATCCTCAGCTTTATGCCGAACTATAAATGTAAGTTGTGTTATACACTTGTAATACATCCACTCTGCACATCTCTGATGATGATGGGCACTTCAAAAATCATTCTCAAGTCTTTCATGATGTACGAGCCACTTTCATTTGGTTAAAGCATTTTTCAATGAAAATTAAGTGCTCTTTCCAAAATTTTAAGGAACAATTGCTTTGTGGGAAATAAGCCAGCCAATCCAGGCACACAAGGAAATTAATACAGTTATTTGTTACGGCCAGTGCCAATTAAAGCATTCTGTAATTAAACCGTAAGCATAAATTTGACACTCAATGTCTTTAGGTTTAGAGGGTCTAAAAGGATTCTACTCCAAGAGAATTACAGACAGTCTGGCGTATGGACACACAGTCAGGGAAAGCAAGGTAACCACTGCCTAATGTGTTAAAAATGAGTTAAAAGTCTCAATTATAAAACTAGTAACAATCTTTGTGAAACTGTTTTGCCATTTGAATGCTTGTGTTTACTCAGGCAATGCAACACATTTCACCTATAATGGAAACCTACTGCAGGATCATGCAGAGACCTTTTGAGGGGCAGGTGCTCACAGTGAGAAAAGGATACAGCAACCTAGAAAAAAATACCCAGTTCTGTACAACATATATTTTACAAAAATGAAGTGCAATGAATGCAGTAACTCAGTGTTAGAATTATATATTAAAACATTTTTTTTAAAGTTGTGGGAGACGAGATGCGACACTTGGGGCAAAGCGGTTGGGTGGTAGGGCCCAGTTTCTCTCGATAAGTGCTTTCTTTGTGCAATCGTTCCAAAAAACCCATTGGTACGGAGGTGGTGTTTTATCGTTGATTCTGAGACTTGGTGACCAAAAGATGCAACTGAACTCTGCAGCTCTTGAACTGAGATCCTTTGGTTTTGTTTGCTTCCATCCCCATCCTCCTCACAGTGAGTAGAGATGACATACATCTGTTCCTGTCAAGTTTGCAACTGATTTTTGTAACTTTTTTGATTACTGCCATGATACTGCTTTCTGGTATGTATAGTCATTCATTTAACCATAATTCTGCTCCAGACTGTTTATAGCCAAGTACAAACAAACAAATATTAATAAATGAGTATGAACATTCACAGAGATGGCAGCCGTGAGATGAATCAAGCCTTCACCACAGTGGGCTTAAGTGACACTTGGGATATATGCAACCACTAATGTGTGACCCCAGTAGTAAACGAGAGATAATTTTGTACCAGATCGTTGCTGGCTGCTGGTTTCCTGAGGAGACTGTCGCTCTGCGGGGAAGACCTCTTTTCATATCCCCAGATCCCCAGGCTCTATTCTAACCTGCTAATAATGGTACCTCTTCTGCACTGTAATTTAGGGACACATGCATTTTCAGTCACAGTGCTCAGTAGTAAGCAGTTTTAGTTGAGATAGCTTTGCGGATTCAGAGGGAAGTACTATTTTATTACTGAGCTAAAATAACAGAGAAGTACCTTGGCATGAAACAAATTTAATAAAAATCCAACTGTGTAAAGCACCTCAGATTGAGGGTGTGTAGTGAACTAATAAATAATGTAATGTTATTTAATCCAAGATATTCTGCCAAACATTGACAAGTTACTACAAAGTGCAAAAGTGTGAGCCGAGTAGGAAAACCACAAACAAGAACCTGATAAAAGATATTAGATTACATTATCCACACTATCCAATAGAATGTGGATGAACAATTCTACACAGCACAAGCACATACTGTATACTGGAAAATTATCTATACATAACAAATGTGTAGTCAAACATTCAGTAACATATGTATTCCTGAAATTATTTTCTGCATGTTGTTTATCGAGTGGCAAATGTAACCATTTACATTTCCTTTACTTTTTACCAGCATAATCCCCGATTTTTTCTAGTTCAGTTCGGCCATTTTGAATATTTGGGTTGAGTTCTATGATGTTATTTGGATATTATCAGATATTTTCTAATAGTGGGCATTCCTATGCTGCTACTGTCAGAGATTATAATGATGATATGAGGCATTAACAGCAAACAGGGCCAATAGGGGGAAGAGCACCATTTATGCCACTGTTCCTCTTTCTGCTAAGTTGTGATTGGGTTATATAACCTGCTCAGTTAGCTTTCAGTAAGTAGTGCTAGCGATGTGTTGGTCATGTTTTGATTTCTAATTTTAGCTTTAAGAAGTGAAGAGCTGTCCTGACCTGGAGTTGTACTGCAGTAGACCTCCATGGGTTCAAATGAGCTTTATCCTAGTAATGACTAGAGTGAAGCTTCCCTGCCAAAAGTGACAATAGAATGAATATTATACTAAATATACCTAGCTTCTGAAAATGTTGTGATCCTATGTCTGTTTTTGACCGCCAGCATCTTGTCTTCTGCAGGTTGAGTAAAAGACATACCAGGACTCCAATGGCTGCATCCTCTGTTGAAAGAGAGATTTATAAGCCATACCTCCACACAATCCTTGCACTGTAGCCTGAAAGCACATATACAAGTCCTCATCTGTCCAAGGCAGCAGTCTTTGGTGCCCCACCACTGTATGTAAATATGATGCCTCTGCTGGCTGGCTAAATAGCAAAATATCATCAAATGGTGATGCAGCCTCTCAGGTGTCATCCGTATTTTTATTTTGTATGATATCCTTGAAATTTGCCAATCACTTGTAACATAGCCAGGCGATCATTGTGCTTGACTAGCCAGTTAGCAAGCTAGTTGTTTTGTAATGTGCATAGATAAATGTCAGGCTTCAGGTGGCACTTGGTGTTTCCTTTTGTGTGCCTTTTCAAAAGAAGTGTCTTTATATTTGTCAACCAGGCCCTGACATTTTTGGCTCACCAGGCACTGTCACTAGCCACTCAGCATTTTCATCAAGTCCCGCCAGTTTAATTAATTAATTAATTAATTAAAACAAAGTGTATGTGTGTGGGCGTGCGTGTGTGAGTGAATGAGTGAGTGAGTGAGTGAGCGGAAAAATCAGTTTTAATCACTAAGCAGCCTATACTTAAAACATGCGCTTCAAGATTGTTTACATTACACAATCTGTGCATTGCAGAGCTTTGCCATGATTACTCTCCAAATTTCAATGAAGAATGAAGAGAAATGAACAGTACATGTATCCACAATTTCAATAAACTGTATACAATTTTTTGAAGCAAACAAAAATAATTTATTACTTGCCTATAGCCTAACTGAGGAGAACCGGCTATGTCTTCCAGTATTGAGCATTGCATGAATATAAAATGTGCTTAAATTCATTTAATAACATCTATGTTGAAGCTCTGCAGATGCACTTTATTTACTTTTCACTTTTACTTTATCTTTAAATAGCAAATACAAAATAACAGTATTGGTGGTGAGGAAATAGCAGCACCTAAGTAGGCTCACACTACAAACAAGCCTACTTTTTTTGCAATGCTAAATAAATGATCACAACGACAGAATCTGAATCTGCTGTGTGGACTGTCACTAAACGGACAGTTTGAAGCCACAATGAGTACACAGGTTAGTATGTAGTGTCATGTTCGACTGTGGTTTGATTTTGGCCTAGTTTGCCTTCTTATCAAGTAAGCTATACTCCCGGCTGACTGAGGAGGCAAGAGCGAGAGGGTAAAGCGGATGGGCCAAAGGCATGAGCACACAACATGCACCCAGTGCTCATGGGAGTTATAGTGTCATGTTGAATCACCTCAAATTGACTTAATTATTTCAGATGCCTTTTGAGAACTACAATTTTTGTAGTTTTTATTTCATAAAAATGCTACCAAAAGGTCACCCACCAAAGTGGCTGGGAAGAGTAATGGAGTTACATGCCACTGCCAAATTCTATCCGCATTTGGCTGGTGGTGGGTGTTAATGTCAAGCACTGGTGGCAACATTATTGAATTGAGAAGTTAACTGTGTTTATGACATATATTGCAACACATTTCTTACCCAATCAATTTAGAATAGGGGCATGGCACTACATCAGATGTAAAACAAACTCTAAACATGTAAACAACATGTGAGCATGATGTCTGTTTTTCTGTTCTTAAAAAATAAATGTAGGTCCTAGATTCTTCACAGCTCTTTCAGTCTTGATACGCTTATAGTGGCAGTCCTTATCTTGCACAGTTTATTTG